>NW_026861122.1:0-38154 GCF_026571515.1 Ruditapes philippinarum
ATTTCCTTTCATGAACGGTTTGCCGTTGATGAGATCGTGATCGTTTACACATCAACACAGTTTAAATTCAAATAATTCACTTCTGATCTTACCGAAACGTTCACATTTTAAAAGAGGCGAACCTCAATTTAAAAAACTAGTTGATATTTATTTATCCTCCCAGATTTACATGAAATTGCAAATGCATTTTTAAACAAACACGTATATAGTTCCGGAAAAAAAACAATGGGAATGTGCTGCTAAGCAGCTCTTACGATATTATCTAGGTGTACACCGATATGCATCACTACTTGCAACGTCACCAGGTACTTGACTGTTATTTTCTAACACCCGTACCGGCATCAGAAAAGAATTATAAAGGATTAAGAAACAGCCTGAGATATTGTTGGTTATTATTACAATTTCAAGAAATAGTAGCCTCCACAATTTTAGATTTACATTACATTTTTGTTTAAAATGTTTGTTGTTGTACTTCTAAATCCTTGGCCGTTTGGGTTTAGCCCTGAACCAAGTCATGAATCATTTTACATTTAACCAGTGATAAATATTATTCTTAGCTTGATATCATTATTTCTTTACATTGACTTATTTGACTTTCATAGTTTTGTACTTTGTACATTTGCATTTCCTGTGATTTGTTATTAACAAAATTCAATAATTTCCAGCTTATCGAACGTCGGTGGTTCTACACAGGTGCCCGTTTTCAAGGGCCTAAAAATTTAATGCACGGAAATGCTTCCCTGTAAGATCTGGAACGTTCGCCATTATTGACCTATATTGTGTCGGTGTTGACATGAAACCCCAAATTTCAATTTAACAATCAAACTTAGTGAATTTAAACGAAAATATTAAAAGTACAAATAAAAAATTTCCCCTTTTAACCAAAAATTTTCATTCTGAACACCCTTTTTTAAACATTTCGACAAATTATTATTTTTTTTAAAATCTTTTCTTTACTTTTTTTCTCTTTTACAGCGCTATACTGAAAAAGGGTTTTTAAAGCCGTTTTTTTCATAGCCGAGGCTGCATAAATTTTATCCAAAGATTTGTTCACGGGAAAAAAACCATTTGAGATTTCCCACTTTAAAATAAAATTTGAAGACACAAACTTTTTGTTTTTTTATACATTTGAAACGCCCTTTAAATGTACCTAACTTCCTGCAAGAAAAATTTCCCGGGGAATAGTTTTAAACCCCAATTTGTTCTTTTCCCCTTCCTGAGTATGACTAAAACCCATCGGAAAAAAAGTTTTTGACCCTTTTTTAATAATTTTTGTTGTAAATAAATCGACGTAAAACCTGGGAAAACTTCTTTATAATGCTTCTGCACTTTAACCTCTGTTAGGACACAACGTGCCTTTCTGTTTATATCGAATATATTTTTCTGGTGTAAATGATGAATACCTTAATCTATATGTAAATGGTATAGTTATTAATACTGAATTAAGGTTTGAAAAGGACTTTTATTGACCTGTTATATTATAGGTATGATGCAATAATAAATGCTCACCGTGTTTAAACTCGCACGGGAGAACGCATTTATTAAGTTTATTTCCCTTATGTGCAGTTCCGGAAAGAAAACAAAATACACACTTTAATAAGACCACCACTCAGAAATGACATGGTAGCGAAACAATATTGCAATTTGATGTGTGTTTTACCCCTTGCAAGAGCATGTAGCAATGACTGGTAGTGAGTTAGTAAATTTATAATGGTATTTTGGCAAAAACCAAGGTAACCCGACTAACATTGCAGTTAGGGGCCGTGTCCATTTACGCGTCCCTTGCATTGATTTTGAAGTTCCATTTTTTCATCATGTGATATTAAGTAATTCACTTTTTAGCTTGTAGCAGACGGGTGTACATGTAGAAACTGTTCAAATCTTATTACATTCGAGAGACCTCTCCACAGTGTTGAGGAATAATTTGCTGGCAGTATCCATTTAAGTGATGGTCATATTTTGAAACTTAATGCATTTCGCATTTTAGCTTAAATAATTAGAACAAGTCTTACAAAAAAACTGGTATGCTTTTGGAGCAATGCGTTCATTTCCCGTTTTAATCATTTAAACCGTCACCCTTATAATGTAGCAAACCGACTATTGTTTTTGTGTCGCCTTGAAAAAAGGGGCGAACATATAGGGATTACTTTTTGTCGGGCGGTGTTTGGCGTCGTTGTCGTCGTCGGCGTCGTTGTCGGCGTCTCCTTAAGCTTGTCCGGGAGCATAAGTCAAGTCATTATGTGTTGGATTGACTTCAAACTTGGTATGCATGCGTCTTATTAATGACTCAAAGTGCAGTGCACAAGAACTTGGTACTCTGCATTTCTTATTTTTTGAGTTATTGCCCGTCTTTGTCCGGGCCATTTCTCCTAAAGTATAAGAGCTATGGACTTGAAACTTCATAGGATGATAAGATCTCAAATTAAGAAGAAGTGCAGTGCACAAGAACATGTACTCTATATTTCTTATTTTTTGAGTTATTGCCCTTTGTTAATTGTCATAACTTTATTTTTAGTCCAGGTCATTTCTCCAAAAGTATTAAAAGCTATGGACATGAAACTTCATAGGGAATGATAGGATCTCATTAAGAAGAAGTGCAGTTGCTTAGAACTGGGTACTCTGCATTTCTTATTTTTTTGAGTTATTTGCCCTATGTTAAAATTTTTTCATACTTTATTTTTGTCCAGGGCCATTTCTCATAAATTTATAAAAAAAGCTTTAGACTTGAAACTTCAAATAGGATGATAGATCTTATTGATAAAAAGTGCAGTGCACCAGAAACTTGCTGCTCTTTGCATTTTCTTATTTTTTGAGTTATTGCCCCTTTGTTGATTTTCCAAATTTTCACTGTTGTACCTGGCCGTTTCTCCTACACTATATTGTACCGCCTCCGTGGGTCGAGGGGTTAGAGTCGATGAACTTCTAATCCAGTTACCTTCTCTGGCGTAGGTTTTCGATCCCCGGGAGAAGCTTTGGTAGTTTAGGCGCGGAGGAAGGTAGTCTAGTACTGGGTGAAACTCTCCAGGAAACGATGGTAAGGAAAAAACTACCCGCCATATGGACTGAAATTTACTGTTTTGAAAAAGGGCGTTTAAAATGAAACAAACCCAAACAAACAAAATAAAAACTATTTGTTTCACAAAGGCACACACTCGGGACTCGCCGGAGTTCTAGTTTAATAAGCGGTTTACCTATTTATGTTCCGACCAAATGGTAACATTGAACATTATAAGCTACAATATCACAATGCACCTTTTTACCAGCCGCAAATCTTTTCCTCAAGTTTTAATTTTCTTGAAAATATTTGTGATTGGAGGGCATGCAGCCTTATATACTTTTTATTTCCAATTTCAAATTTTATATAAAACATTTTAAATGTTAAAGGAGACTAAAAATTTGTCTGAATTAACATACTTTATGCCACGGTTTTTGGAAATTTCTTGTTGCAGAGGAAAAATGTCTTCCATATAGTTTTCAAAACATTAATCAAAACTTTAATTATTATTTTAAAAAAGAAACTTAAATTTTGATATTAAATATATTAATTTATTTTTAAATTTAGTTTGATAACATAATATAAATTGTTTCCCTTGAAGAAAAAATATCTCTGATGCGTTAAGGTTTGAGTTTTAATACGATGCATAGTTCTTTTTACTTAAGCGAACGTATTGTCTATAACGTCCCGTCCTAGAACGCGACAAACATCTATGTATCAATTATTATCTAGGGTAGGTTATTCGAAAACATGTTTATGCATGTTTAGGGACAAACGAAGTTTGCTGATATTCAGAAAGCTATATTAAACACATGTTTCTAGTTTTTTAAATTGTTTACAATACTATGAGCCTTTGTTCAAGACGGTTGCTTTAAACACCCGATTTTTACGAAAAGTTATATATTACACTAAAAAGTTTGTGTATTTAACTTCATGACTATAGGTCTTAGAAGCTTATATGAGTCGCTGAAATTATGCGCGGGAATTTGGGTCTCAAACCAAAATAGGCACGAGATATGGTAGAAACCGTTCTTAAAACGTAAAACTAGTTATCCCACTTGTTTATACATGGCACGATTGGTTCTGGAATGCCCAGTAACTTTTCAATTAAAAACAGAGCTTCAGACTGGCCGGACCAGTTGTTTGTTGTAAGGACCGAAAAATGTGGAAAGAGTTCGAACTCTAGTTATATGGAAGATCGTCGCCTAACTGTGAGGGCGATTACTAGGAAACTTTGTGGTGCGCTGTCTGTTGTGTATAACATTCTTGCAAACGATTTAAATACGTCTAAAGTAGCGCATGATGGGTTCCGAGATTATTATAAGATAATGACAAGGCACGTCATGTTAAGTGTTCTGAAGCGTTTCTGAGACGATTGGAGTTAGATGTTGATACAGGTTTGTAAACCGCATTGGTTACGCTGGATGACACTTGCTTGGTGTGGCACTACGACCCTGTCATCATATGGAAGACCCCGCAGACAACACCCACCCCCCTCCCCCTAGAAAAAACTGAAGTAACCAGAAAGCGGCGGCAAGCACATGTTTCTATTCTTCATGGACAAAAAGAGCATGATTTCTTCAACGCCAAATTCCTCATGGGGACACCATGAACGCACGGTATTATTCAAAGGTAAATCTAAACTTTTTATGATTGTTTGTTTGGAAAAACTTAAGTCATTTGGTTTAAATGATTAAAAATTATTTAAAATGAGTTAAAAATAATATTACATAAAGATCTATGGACAAATGATAACTTGTTTGAATTTTGGTATTTTAAGTTCGGAGGGAGCGGCCTGCATTAAGAAATAAACGTTGCCCGTTTTCCGTTCGAGGGTGTAATTTTGCATCAACGGCAAATAAGACTTTGATTGAAATCGAATTTCTTGGCTTGGAATTATTACCACACGAACCTTTTCAGTTCGGACCTCGCTTACTTGAACTTCATACCTTTTCCTGAACTAATGGTACAGCTACGAGACTTTTGAAGATTGAAACCGGTGACTCATACATTATTGCATTATAAGAGCCAATAGAGATATTCAGAAACCCGTTCAGAAATGAATCCACGCATCAGAATCGCGTGCACATAGACAGTGACAACCTATAAAATGTGACTTTTGACGTTGAGTGCGACGTCACTGCCCCGGTTGTACTTACATTCATTGTGTTTTCTGTAATTCATATTTTGTAATATGTCGCTGGATTTTCTATAATCAACTTTTCACACGGACTTCGCGAACACCCCTGTGTTGAATAGAATATTTCAGTTTGTTAGTGACTTAATATACGGTCTCTTAAAACTCGTTTTCCATGATAACTCGTTTTCTGCATAGGAATAACCATATTCCTTGATACCATCAGATTCCATTTCCTCACATTTACCTGTCAGAAGCTATGTACAACTTGCTGTTATAAAAACAAATGACCCAAATAAAATGCAGTATTCATTTGATATATTTTTAATTGTTTTGCGGGTAAAAAGGGATAAACGTTAACGCACGTTTAATTTAAGAATAAATATATCCCAAAAAGTTATTTTATCGCTCAATAACATCACTGTTTGGAGTTCGGATGCGAGGAATTATATCACGAGGGCGTAGTCTGAGTAACATCATGTTTGGAGATCGGAGGCCAGGAATTATATCACGAGGACGTAGCCTGAGTGACATCACTGTTTGGAGTTCGGATGCGAGGAATTATATCATGAGGACGTAGCCTGAGTAATATAATGATGCGCATCCAAACGAGAAACAGGGATGTTATCAAGCGATAAAATCACCAATTTAGATATATTATTTCGATAATAAATAAATGCTGCCATACCTGATATTAAGCAAATTTGCACCGGATTTTGTTTATGGATGTGCCACGTGTATAATGATTATTTCATATCTTTAAATATAGAACGACAACAATGATTTTATTGCACACACTTTCGGTTTTTCTATATCCAATAGGGAAAATGCGGCTCGTGTTAGAATTACAAATAAAAATATTCTTTCTTATTTTTTACAAAATAGAACAAGTTTTACCGAGATTGCTTTTATTATCGACTCATAAGCTATTCAATTTTTAGTAAGTTTATGTCATATGTTTTTTCTTTATGATAGGAATGGCTCTTTATGCATGTAACGGACATAAAAACATCCGACTTGATAATTTAATAAATAAGATAACAATTTCTTGCGCAATCCTAGAGTTATATTTTTATCAAAGTGCATATAAATACAGATCCGAAATACATAAACGATCAATGGAAAGATGCATGATAATGAAACATAATGAATAACAACAATTACCTGTAAAGGACATGAAAACATACGATAATTTAATAAATAAGTTAACCAACTTCTGGCGCAAACCTTAGAAATGTATTTATATCAAAGTGCGCCTGCGTGAGATTGTTTTTCCGGGAAGTTTGTAAAAATTGAGGCCGGGCATGCATAATATAACGAAATGAAGGATAAGTATTTAGTTGTTATGATGAAAAGATGATGAAATGGAATGATATTGGAATGATATGGGGTAATGGATTGTATATCGGACTGTAGAGAAAGTAGAGAAACATAGATAACAGACAAATAAACAATATATATATACAAAAACGAGGACAAAACGATACATAAAAACGATATTCTTAACAAATAACAAAACACGAATATCGACCATATGACATACTTCCTCACTTCGGGGAATGTCGCCCCGACATTCATTTAATATTAAAGAGGAAGAGCTTGAATCAGACATTGCAAATAGTAAACTTAGACTGTAAAGTTACTAAATAACTAGGTACTATAAAACTGAAAACTGAAGGTTATTACAACATGTGGGTAAATATATAATACCCTG
This sequence comes from Ruditapes philippinarum, assembly GCF_026571515.1. Lineage (NCBI taxonomy): Eukaryota > Metazoa > Mollusca > Bivalvia > Venerida > Veneridae > Ruditapes > Ruditapes philippinarum. The sequence continues at coordinate 6,847 of NW_026861122.1, forward strand.
TGCAAAATACTTTAAACTCAAGCATACTGTATGCCACGAATAGCGAAAAATATGTCACGCGGAAACAAAATTTTAATTTACCAGTAGAACTGTGAATTCATTGAAGAGGAGCACTCTCAACAATAAATCCTTTATTTTTAAATTACTGCAAAGTACATTTATAAATTACCAAGGTAATAAATATCTATATAGTACATAGTATAGAACCATTCATTGGTTAAGAGCTTTAAACACTTATGTATGCGTATAATGAAGTACTTATAATTAAAAAGGAAATGAACTTCACCTTACTGACTGTTATCACTTAGTATATACAAATTTAAATTCTATCTAGGAGTGTTCAACGACTTTTATCTTTAAAAGATTAAAATGTATTACAGTTTGACTATGGGGCAAATAAAAAAGGATTGCGGTTTTGGACCTTGGGAAGTAAACAGGTCTCGGAATGTCACGAAGGGGGAGGAAACAAATGCGTTTAAATACAACAGCCATTGCTTCTTTATAAGTAAAAATATCATAATATCAGAGTTTCCTTAATCACCGAAGTCTTATCTTCAATACATATATATTTGATTTTCAACGAAACTAATATTTTGCACGAAATTGCGATGTCTAATAATTAATAATTAATTATAAGGTTATACATGTACTCCTTTACACTTGAAATTCCTATTATTATACAGATTTAACTTTCCGTCTCCCACTTAAATAATTTGTCCGGGATGTTCATGTTGACACGGAAATTAATCACTCTTAGATCAATTGCATATGCCTACCATATCTAATCATTAAATTCCGCAGTTATTTTATATTATTATGACTTTGCAGAATCATTTGAGTATAAACTGAAGTGTTTTGGTATAGGGATACTAAATTTCTTTAATGTAGACTCGGAAGTGTCACATGTTATATCAGTATGTAAGGAAGATCTAGCCAAAGAGAAACACTCTGAGTGTCGTCTTCAATAATTCTTACCTTCATAAAGTTGAAAATTCAATTACCATACCGTTTAAAAATTAGCTTCTTTTTTGGCTAGTGAAAGAAATACCGCATATAGTTGATTTTACAGCTAAGGCAGTACTTTTATAAATATGACAGTCATAAATAATACATTAATATATAGGGAAATCAATTATAAGAAATATATCAAACATAGTTCAAAACGTTAGATCAAAGTTTAGATTATATGTGAAATTATGAGAATATAAGTAGCATCAAATTGTTAACAGAAAAAAACAAGTTGTGGCTGTCAATTGGATAAAGGAACCTTATCCTTTCATAAAACAAATGTATAAATTCTGAACAGATTTAATTAAGACAAAAATACATTAAGACACAAATCCTTTTCGGATTATAATTTATAGTTATTATACACTTTCTGTGAATTTAAAACAAAGTAAAACTAAGCAATTCTGAATTTATAATATTATCCAAACATCAAAATTGTAAACTCCATTATTTGTTTAAATAGACAGATAGATAATAGGTTTTCCATAAACTAGGATTTGTTTGTATGCTTTTTTGAAAATTTGTGTCTAGCCTTTTAGGTAAGATTCCCTTCGTTGAAATTTGTTTCTTTCATATAATAGCAGTTTTTCGTTCTTTTTTGTTTGGATTTTTCCCTTTATTTTTTGTAACTCTAAAAATATAATGTAACTTTACAAATATTTTTAAATTCCTTTGCCTCCCTTTTCTTTGTGAAGATAAATGTGGGTTATGAATATACAAATCAATTGTTTGTCGTTGTTTCTTTAAGATATTGAAAGATTGTGAGGTTAATGTTGGCTTACACATGTATCGCTTTTTATTTCTTTTCTTTGTTGTAAAGATACGGGATATGTATATATACAGGCACATTATTTGTTGTTGTTTCTTTAAGGCTTTTTGAAGAATTGTTTTTTTATCAACTTATCAATCAGTATATTGTGATATTTAAATAAATTACAAAAGATGAGTGTATTGGGAAAATTTTAATTAAGAATGAAAGTAATTAGAATTCTGTAGTACTTAGTATCATTCTTTGGTAAAATTCATTTTGTTAAAATCATTCATAAAATATAAACATTTAAAATTAATTTATATTTTTCCCAAAGGTGATAGGAAAATAAGTAATGCATAATATCATTTTAGTTACATTTTTTGACTTACAGAGTTAATCATTAACATCTTAGATTTGCTTATTGTTAAAAATACATTACATAAATGTTCCTATTGAAATGTTTAAGAACAAAACTATTACAAAAATTTAGTAGAATTAGTATACACTTTGTGGGGGCATAAAAAATGATATAATTGGTATACATTTGTTTAATATAAATCATAATGTATTTTGTTTTTGTCTGCTTTTTCTTGGAAAAAATAAATGGATAATCTATGGTTTCTGAACGTTTAAAAAAGTTATTGTTACATATAATCTGCATTATTTCAATTGTAGCATAGGTCCTTACTCTTTTAAACATAAGTTAAACCAAATACTTAAATGTATTGCAATCGTAATAAATTAACTTTCCAAACTGCAACATATCATGACTAAGGCACAACATGTAAAACCTTACAAAACCATACACTGCATACACTTTGATGCTCAACCCTAGAAGGAAAAATATTCCGTTTTTTGTTTTCTGTTGTTGTTTTTTTTTTTTTCAGAGAGAAAACCATGATGTTCATCGTAGTCTCTGAGGATACTAAAACTTTAAGTCTTCTGGCAGTTACAATATGAGTAACCGTTTTTATGAGGGTTATCCATGAAGTTCTGTACTCCACGCTGGAATTATTAGATTTTTGTTTCTATATGATATTGATGGAGAGATGATATTATATTGGAGAAACGGGCGGTCTTAAGTGTCTCCACCATTGTTTTTTTTCCACAAATGCCGTCATTAAACTTCATGTTTATTTATTACATTTTAATGTCTGATGACATTACTGTTTCAAACATTTATTGTCCTACATGTATTAGCATTTCTAAAAATACTCGGAGTCGCCGAAGGTAGGACAGTCGAGATCTAATATTGCAAATCCTATTTATTACTTTTGAAATAAAACAATAAATAGTGTCTGACCTACTGCTATTTTAACTTTTTTAAATAAAGTAACGATTAAGTATCTCATAACCGCACTTTAAGTGTGTGTTTATGTAATATTTAATGACATTCAAGAAGTATATTAATTAAGGTTCTTGTGCACTGCACTTCCTGTCAATGTGCTTGACCATTAAATGAAGTTATATTGAATTCCAACCATTTTGTCTTTCAAGTTATGCTCCGGACAAGGAAAATGCAACGGACCGCTGGACCGACCGACCAACCGACCGACCACCGGGTGACTCCTATATACCCCCCCCCCAAACTTTGTTTTTGGAGGTATAATAAACGACTCCCTGGGATGATGGCAATTTTTACCCCTGGGCTTTTACTTGAACAAAGATGGTAGACACTCAATAGAAGATGTTTCATGCTTAATATCTAAGCTGAAGAGTCCAGCAATTTGTGTTTTTTAAAAAAAGGTTTTTTAAGTTTTTAAAATTTACATCTAAGGAAAAACAATCATCCCCAGGGTGGGGCCAATTTTTACCCGGGGGCTTTTATTTAAACAAACTTGGTACCCACACATTTGAAGAATGTTCTTGTTTAATTATCTTAGCTCTAGCTTCTCAGGTTGTTACTAAATACATGTAAGGCAAATTAATGTTCCAGCGGGGCAGGCCAATTTGACCCCAGAACAAAATTAATAGACTCACTAGAAGATGTTTCATGTTTAATATCTAACCTCTAGCTCTTTGGATTTTTTTTAAAAAGGTGTTTTTCTTTTGGTTGCAATAGCAGTCACAGTTCTGCATGGAATTAAAGAATCTGAACAATTTTTAAAGGTGAATATTCATGTGAAGTTTGGAAGCAATTGGCTTAGCGGTTTATGAGGAGATGTTGTTTAAAGTGAAAGTTAACAGACTGACGCCAAACAATCACAAAAGCTCACCATGTCACTTTGTGACAGGTGAGCTAAAAATAGTGGGAAGTAAATTTTTAACAAGTTTTATACCTTCGACTAGTTCTGTAAGAGAGGGGACAACAAATAATACACTCATCAATTATGTACAATTCTTTATTATGATAGTCACACATATATTCTAACCTATCAGACAAATATATTTTAATTTCTTAAAGTATTTAAATAATAACAAAACCAGCAGAATAACAATGCTCTCATAAAGGTTCTATGACAGTGTCTCAATGTTATACATTGTCAACATTTTGTTAACATTTCTCTATTCTGGAATTCATGTCACCATTATTTGATACATCAAAAAAGATAGATCTATTGTTTCCGTTCTGATAAAATTTAATCTGTTTAACCATAAACAATATATAGTATTAAAGACTTGTTACTTGTTTATTTGTCAACCAATGATAGAAATCTAAAGTAACTTATTAACTTCCATTTTTTTATTAAAATAAACTCATTTCAAAAAACAAACAAATGTCCATTCAAAGTGAATAGAATTGTATCAATTCTGATGATTTTAACTTTTAACCTATTTATTAGACAAAATGTTAGTCAACCAATGTCTGAATCTTAAGTAGTTTATTAACTTCTAATTCTTCTCTAAAAGCGACTCATTTAAGATAAACAAGTAAAGTTCAAAATAAAGTGAAAACAATTGTGCAAGTTTTAAGGTATTAGCACCCTAATGCATTACCTCCGCTTTGAAGAGTATTCAAATAGGCTAGAAAAACTGTTAACTACATTGAAAATGAGGGCCATGAGTTCAATCCACAGAAGAGTCAACTTTTTTTTTTCTTTCTTTTTTTCTTTTAACATTATTTATGTATCTCTCATGTCCCATATGGAAAGAAAAAAGTGTTTAATTTTGAATTTTTAATCTTTTATAGGTATTTATTGGCTAAATTATGCTAAATCTAGTAATAAATATGGTACCTGATATTTTCAAAGTGTAATATAATCAAAACTAGACGGTAAAAGTATTTCATATTTTACAAGAGCAACCAATATACTTTTTTAAAAATTTAGGGAAACTTTTAAAACAGGCACTCATTTGGGTAAATTTTAAGAATTTTTTAATTAGGCTCCCTAAGTAGAAAAATGGTCAGATATGTGGTAAAAATGGGTGGGGTAGGGTAACATTTTTATACAGATTTCATAAATTTTAAGTAGAAACCATAATTTTGCTTATGTGGATTGTTAGCTGAATGGTACTATTTGTTTATTACCAAAAATTCATGGGAAAACATTTTTCATTAGAATGTTATTGAAGATTATTTAAAGGTTCCTCATTTCTAAAAAAGGGCCCTCATAACATCCTAGCTTGAGTTCAGAAAAGTGGCCATAACTTGATTTCCGTACGGTAATCTTTGTTTAAATTTTGCATACAGGTGTACTTTAAGGTATACATCTGACCTATGATGTCAATGCTTTAGTTCCTGATAGTGCCCATTAGGGTCCTAATACCTTAAAATTAATAAATGCTGTCATACAAGCTTTTATTGATGATAGCAGAATAATGTCTACTAGATACTGTTCAATGTATAACATTCATGTTAAATATATATGAACAATTGACATAACATATTGTAGCATTAACTTATCCTTACTTAATATAGATTTGTTTAAGTATAAATATGGACAATAAAGTTCTGTCATCATGAACATGTGAATAAAGGTTTACAAAATGACTGTACTTGATAGATGTAATATATATTCTAAGTAACAAACAAACATGTTTGATGCAAGTGTTCATAAGACATACATGTAACATATGTAAGCATAAAATACACATAAACATTCATATAGTCATAACATGATTTTCATGTTATCATAATTATGTTAACTTACATACTAAATAGATGTATTTACCCTATATATACATTTAAAGGCACATTACAACTCAGAAATGAATAGATTTTTCATTTTTGTAAAAAGGGCATTTTATAAAATTGTAATTTTGTAGATTTACAACATGTCATACAATGTATTCTTATCACGGCAAAAAAAAAACAACAAGCAAATTCGTTGAATTTTACATCCCCCGCCAAGTACTGTTTATTACTAACACAACAAATAAAGACCTAAGGCTTTATTTATATATTAATCACGCCGTAAACAGTAATATTCGTTTTTATACATGCAAAAGTTTAACCATGAATTTCAAAGTAAAAAATGGGTCTTTAATATGAAACTAGAGGGCCTTGATGGCCCTGAAATTGTTCACCTGAATGTAACAAGAGGGCCATGATGGCCCTGAAGTCGCTCACATGTATATAGGCCCCCGTAGTGGGGCCAGTTTAAACATCAGGGCTTTTATTTGAACAAACTTAGACACCCATTAGAAGATGTTTCATGCTAAACATCTAAGGTCTAGCTGGTCAAGTTTTTTCTTTACACATATAGTTAAAAACAATGACAAATCTGGGGCAGGGCCAGTTTGGTATTTGAACAATCTTTGTAGACACTTACTAGAAAATTTTTCATGCTTAATATCTAAACTAGCTATTCGGATTTTTCGAAGAATATTTTTAAGTTTTTGTTATACACATATAAGGAAAATCAATGACCACCTGGGTGGGGCCAATTTTGATCCCAGGGCTTTTATTTGAACAAACTTTGTAGACACTTACTAGAAGATGTTTCATGCTTAATATCTAAACTCTAGCTATTTGTTTTTTTTTTCAAAGAAGATTTTTAAGTTTTTGCTATACATATATAAGGAAAATCAGTGTCCCCTGGGGCGGGGCCAATTTTGACCCCAGGGCTTTTTTTGAACAAACTTTGTAGACACTCACTAGAAGATGATTCGTGCTTACTATCTAAACTCTGCCTATTTGAGTTTTTTCAAAGAAGATATTTTAAGTTTTTGTTATACACATAAAAGGAAAATCAATGACCCCTGGGGCGGGGCAAATTTTGACCCAAGGTCTTTTATTTGAACAAACTTTGTAGACACTCACTAGAAGATGATTCATGCTTCATATCTAAACTCTAGCTATTTGGCTTTTTTTAAAGATGATTTTTTAAGTTTTTGCTATACACATATAAGGAAAATCAATGACCCCCGGGCGGGGCCAATTTTAACCCCAGGGCTTTTATTTGAACAAACTTGGTAGACACCTATTAGAACATGTTTGATGCTGAATATCTTAGCTCTAGCGCTTTGAGTTCTTTAAAAGAAGATTTTTTAAGTTTTTACTATATGCATATAGGGAAAATCAATGACCCTCTGGGGCGGGGCCAATTTTGACCCCAGGGCTTTTATTTGAACAAACTTGGTAGACATTCACTAGAAGATGTTTCATGCCAAATATCTAAGCTCTAGCTCTTAGGATTCTTTAACAGAAGATATTTAAAGTTTTTACTTTCGGTTGCCATGGCAACCAGAGTTCTGCATGGAATTAAATTCTTTGAACAATTTTTAAAGGTGACCACCAAAGGAACATTCCTGTGAAGTTTGGTTGAAATTGGCCTAGTGGTTTATGAGGAAATGTCATTTAAAGTAAAAGTTTACGGACGGACGGCGGACGAACGGACGACGGACGGACGCCGGACGAAAAGCGATCACAAAAGCTCATACTGTCACTTTGTGACAGGTGAGCTAAAAACGGGCATAATTCTGTCAAAATGCTTTATAGAGTTACCTGCTCCTGTTTACAGGTTGGGGTTATGACGGTGAACAGGTGTGCAAAGTTTTAAAGCAATAATGTAAATGGACTATAAAAATATTTGAGTTATTACAAAAGTTAATTTAAATTCTTAGTCGAAAAAAGGGGCATTACTCTGTAAAAATGCTTGATAGAGTTACCTCCTGCTGTATACAGGTTGGTGTCATGATGGTGAAGAGGTGTGCAAAATTTCAAAGCCATATGTCAATGGACTTTGAAAATATTTGAACTATTACAAAAACTTTAACATAAGTGGTTACGCCGACGCCGACACCGACGCTCGGGTGACTACAATAACTCTACTTATTCTTATCGAATAGTCGAGCTAAAAAAAGAGGAAAATTCCAAGTTCAAGAGGACATAAATCTGGAAATATTAGTGCTAGAGTTATGAACTTTGTCACATAAGATGTAGTTTATAAAAAGGAACATATATTTGAAGTTTGAAGTTGATACCTTGAGAAATGAAAAAGTTGTAGTGGAAAATACTTTGCTAACCAAAACTTTAATCTGAATTCTGGACGTGGACACCAACTCCGGAGCTAGAAGCACAGATCTCCATATACTTCCTATCGTCAAGCTAAAATCATATCCGTAAGTATGCTTTAGAGAAAATAAAAATATCTTTCAATAATCAAGAATTGTAACTTCTTACAGTATTGTAACATATACTGAAATAATCCACTAGCAAATCCAAAAGTAAACTAGAAGGTTTATTTGTCCCGCCAGCAAATTTACCTATGACAGCTAATTTTTACATAGCTAAGTGCAATAACTTTATGAATAGTAAATAAATGTACAAGTATAACTGTTTGGGCTATGTGACACACAAGTTGGAAATTGCAAGTACTGAATAAATTCACAATCTAATCCACATGTGCACAACTACATATTATGCTGACCGACATTCCTATACAGTTTCTTAACTTAGGTGAAACATGTTTTGAGCTACGCGGGGCACAAACTGACAATCGCAAATAATTTACTAAGTCAATGAGCAATAACTCAGACAAAAGTTAAATAATTCACACAAAAAATCCCAGGTGCACAACCTTACATGCTGATCAACATTCCATTTAAGTTTATTTACTCTAGCTCAACCACTTTTAGAGCTTTATGTGACATAACATGGGAATGCAAGAACGCTCTGACAGGGAGATGTACAATGGCAAATTTAAATACCCACCTCCCCTTGAGCAGGGCATATCACTCAATATATTATAAAATTTCATTACAATTTTAGTGCATTTTCTTTTTTCATGTCTGTTTAAGTATTTAAGAGACATCCATTTCAACTCCTGAATCAGTCAAAACTGCATTACATCCCGAGGTAAATTGGCACATTTTCCCATCCGTACAACCGACAGCTCTTAAAATATCACAAATCGGGGTGACAAACACACAACCCTTCATACCACCTTCCACAATGCCAATAGCAGCTGAATCATGTGTTCCTTCTATCAAAACTAATGCACCAGAATCTCCTTGTTCTGCAAAAGGGGTTCTCTCCAATTTGAATAATTTTCATTTGATTTTTTTAGATTATATCCAAAACCATTACATTGTCCTAACATATCTTTACGTACTATTCCTCCGTACAATGCAAAACTTCCTCTTGTTATCCCGGAGCTCATGCCAAATTTGTAAACCTCAGTCCTTCGCTTTAGGTTTGATATTTCACGCACTTCACCAGAGTTAAAGCACAATTGATTGCTTGAGTCAAACCCTGAAAATAAAACAAAAATGATGGCCAATGATGAAGTGATCTCGCACCTTGATCAGTTGCCAGGAAAGTAATAAATGTATTCAATCGCATCAATTCGACTATCTTCTTTTTCCTTAATACATGAGTTATAAAATATGTTTAAATATGCTAGGCATTCTATAGAAATAGCCTTATGCAAAAAATTTGAATGCAGTCAAGTTTCTCTGGGTGTAGTTTAATTGTCAAGTTTATCTTTAGCTTCTGTGTCTTACTTGTGTATTGGACTGAAACTTTTGTAGGCAGATACCTAACTATCATCAATGTAGCATGTGTACAAAATCTACTAGATAGTTTTGAAAAACAGTTTTATCTTCGCAGTAAGACTTCCCTTTACAATGCATATTATGTGAAACAGCACCCGGGTGTAGATTTTCCAGGATAAGCCTGAAAGACTCAGACTGGTAAATCCTGGAAAACTATGATGAAACATGGAGAATGGGTCATTTTTTTCGGCCATTTTATATAGACTTTTTTGGTCAATCCATTTCCAGCATGGATGGAATTGGCTGGAATTTGATTGGAAATTTGTAATGAAGACTGAAAAACCAGGGACTTTACTTCCATGCTATATGGGAAATGGAACTTAGATTGCTTTATGCTTTAACTTCACATGTGCTGGATAAAGTGTGACTTCGTTTTGACCCTAGGTGACCCATATTCAAACTTGACCTAGAGATCATCAAAACAAACTTTCGGACCAATTTACAGGATATTTGGATCAAAACTGTAGCCACAAGTGTTAAAAAGATTTTTCTATTTTTAGCTCCCGTTACCTAGTCCTTCATCTGAGATGACCCATGTTCGTCGTCATCCGAGCAATTACCTAGACAAACATCCTGACAAAGTTTGATGAAGATTGAGGCAAAAATGTTACCACTAGAGTGTTAACAAACAAACATGGATGATTTTAACAAACTTGGCAGTGATCTACTAGACAAACCAAAAGGTCCCTGTGATCTAGTGACCCAAAGCAACACGGATCATCTGTTGGTTAGACTGACCGATCATATGTGAAATATGAATACTTTGTGATAATTGTCTTTCAAGATAATGAGCTGAAATCCTCTACCATTCAAAGAACCTTTGACCTTTGACCTGGTGACCCCAAAATCAATAGTCGTCATCTACTAGTTATGACCAATTAATATGTGAAATATTAAGACTTTGTGATGAACAATTTTCATGATAAATCAACGGAAATCATTCAGATATTTAAGGCCCCTGTGACCTTGACCTTTGATCTAGTGACCCTTAAATCATTAGGGGTCATCTACTAGTTATGACCAATCTATATGTGAAGTATGAAGACTGTGATAAATAGTAACCATGATAATAAACGGAAATCATATAACCATTCAAGGCCCCTGTGACCTTAACCTTTGACCTAGTGACCCCAAAATTTATAGGGTTCATCTATTAGTTATGACCAATCAATGTGTGAAATATGAAAACTTTTTAATAAAGAGTAACCAAGATAATAAGCGTAAATCATATTACTATTCAAGGCGTCTTTGACCTAGTGACCCCAAAATCAATTTGGGTCATCTACTAGTTATGACCAATCAATATGTGATATATAATGATTCTGCAATTAATTGTAAACAAGATAATGAGCGTAAACCATTGACATTTGAGGCCCCTGAGAACTTGACCTTTAACCTAATGACCCAAAATCAATAGGGTCATCTACTAGTCATCAGCAGTGAAAAAAAAGACTTTGTGAGATGAATACTTTTAGAGATAATCAGCGGAAACCATTCTGACACTAAGGCCCCTGTGACCTTGACATGTTAGTTAGTGACCAAAAATCAATAGGGGTCATCTACTAGTTATGACCAATCACTACATGAAATATGATGACTTTGTGACCAATACATTTCAAGATAATCAGCAGAAACCATTTTGACATTTAAGGCCCTTTGACCTTCACCATTGACCTAGTTACCCCAATATCAATAGGGGTCTCTAATAGTTATGACCAATCACTTTTTGAAATTTAAAGACTTTGTGATAAATAGTTTTCAAGATAATCAGCGGAAACTATGGGCTCTACCGACGGACAGACCAACATTAGCAAAACAATATATAGTACAGCTGAAGCAATCTTTGAAACCGCAGACACTTTTAACGGCGAGTGATCAGTCACAGTGGAAAATCACTGCGGACTGGTTTAAAAATCCCTACAATCCCCAGTGGAAAATCACCAGAGAGATATCGCGTGATAAATAATCATTATACATATGTTCAACTTGTTATGGGACAATTGAAGTATTCTCATGGACAATAAAAATATAAAGTAAACACTTATCTAAAGTTTATTTTACATTATGTTTAAATGTAATTATAAAACGGTAGATTTAGAAGATCCCATTTAGCGTAAAAAATGTAAATAATATTATCACAATGAAAATGCACTTACGATTAATAATATTTCAATAATTGACACGATAAATATCCAACATTTTTTATTTACTTTTGAGCAATAATTATCAAGAAACATGGCAATGCCACCAAACCAGGTTTTCAATTATCACCATTGTAGATAAATATGTTGTTGAAATACAAATACAAGCAACAAACAATGTAACTATGTGCAATGTTAATTATGAATACTGAATTTCTATTTTTAGCTACTGTAACCTTGACCCTAGGAGGCCAAAAAGCCATCCCAATTGAGGTCTTCATAAAAACTTGCTTTAACACACATTTCATAAAATTGACCGGAAACCTATGTTCTATTTTTAGTAACAGTGACCTGACTGGAAACAGATTTTCTATTTTTAGCAACAATGACCTTGACTCTACAGGACCAAAAAGCAGGCAGATGAGCTGGCAGGCATGCAACAACATAGATAGTTTCTGTTTTATAACTAAATAAAGTTTGTTGTGATTAATAGGATATATAACACTAATAATTAAATTGTATGGAAAAACAAAGGGCCATAATAAGGTAAAAGGTAAAAACATATCCAATCATAAACCCTGAAAATACACATCAGGGCACTTGAAGATAAAGCTAATCTATGAAAATTTGAACAAAATCCTTTGAGAAATGTAGAAGCATTTGGGCAACAGAAGAAATTGTTCACTATATAATTTATATAAGGGAAAAAAAAACAAAGGGCCATAATAAAGTCAAAAATTATCCAATCACAAAACCCTACAATATGCATCAGGCCACTAGATGACAAAGCTTCTGTGAAAGTTTGAACAAAATCCCTTGAGAAATGTAGGATGAGTTGCGCACAGAAGAAATTGTTCACTATATATTCTGTATAAGGAAAGAAAACAAAAGGCCATAATTAGGTAAAAAATTATGCAATCACAAAACCCCAACAGTATGCATCAGGACACTTGATGACAAAGCTTCTGTGAAAGTTTTAACAAAATACTTTGAGAAAAGTAGGAGAACTTGCGCACAAAAGAAATTGTTCACTTTATATTCTATATAAGTGAAAAAAACAAAGGGCCATAATTAGGTCAAATATTATCCAATCACAAAACCCCAACAATATGCACCAGGGCACTTGATGACAAAGCTTCTGTGAAAGTTTGGTCAAAATCCATTGAGAAATGTAGGAGGAGATGCGCACAGAAGAAATTGTTTACACCCGCCCGTCCGCCCATCCGCCTGCCCGCCGACATACCTCAATCTAATAACCAGATTTTTCCTTCGGAAAACCTGGTTAAAAAGGTGTAATAGTTTCTTCACTAAAATAAATGACAATATTTTTTTTTGATATATAAAGAAGGGTGGAAGTCGATTAAGTGCTGATTTAAGGCAACAACTTAACATCAAAGATTGATATATTCTTTTCAAGAGCCGCCTAGTCATTTGTCAGAGTTCATCCCATGATTGTGTAAATTTTGTGTAAATATGGAAACATGATATTTAATTAATTCATGGATGCTACTTTTGCGCGAGTGTTGTTGTTTCTTTTAGTGCTATGGAATTTCAACAGTCAGCGATGAATTTCGGTAACTAACAATTAAATATTATAACATTTAAAACAGGTGTGCAAATATCCGCTATTCAATAATTGTAGGAGACAAATCTTATGTATTATTTTAACAGACACAAGTAAATACGTGCAATAAATCAATTAATGGTCACTCGAGAGAGCGAAATGTCCCTGCAATATTTCACTGTGATCAACGGTGATGATATCCCTCAGCGAGAATTTCACCCAATCGGGTGATGAGCGGAAAGTCACAACTATCACAGGGATGTCGCAGTGACAATCCACCCGTAAAAAAATCGCCGGGATCAGCAGAATTTGGAAATTTTTTTAAAGCTGTACTGTACCCCCTCTTCTTCGAAGGGGGGCATAATAATGAACAAAGGGCAATAACACAAAAGTAACGGTAGGGCAGGTAACTGTTCTTCCGCACTGTACTTCTACGCAGTGAGATCTATCAACCTACCAAGTTTCAAGTTGATATTATTTATAGTTCTCAAATTATGTCCAGGACAAAATTCAAATTGTAATATGAACAAAGGGTAATAACTTCAAAATTTGAGAAGAGGGTGTTTCAGTTTTTATTCACTGCACATTAAAGACAATAAATCCAAAATAAGACAAGGCAGGGTTATTTTTCCCCTGCACTGCACCTCTCCTTAATGAGATCTGTCTAACTCCAAAGTTTCTTGTCAATACCCCTTGTGGTTTGACAGTTATGTCACGGACAAAGTTCAAAGTGTAAACTAAACAAAGGGCTATGACTCCAAAATTTGGTAATTTAAAGATATGGTTCCTTTGCACTGCACTTCTACCCAATGAGATCCATATACCTCCAAAATTTCTTGTTAATACCCAATGTCATTTTACAGAAAATAAGGTTATTCAAAGATATGGTTATTTTGCACGGCACTTCTACCCAATGAGATCCATATACCTCCAAAGTTTCTTTTCAATACACCTTGTCATTTAAGAGTTGGCAAGGCAGAGTTAGCGTTCTTTTGCACTGCACTTCTTTCATTTGAGATCTATCTACAAACACAATTTCTTAATACACCTTGCAGAATCATTTGAATATTTTTAGAAGAGCGTCATGCTAGGAACATTCCTGCAAAATTTCATCACATTTCAGTGGTTTCTGAGAAAAAGTTGTTTATATAAAAAAAATGACGACGGACGTACTGACCCACAGTCGCCCTGATGGACGTCGGACAAATTGTTATCACAAAAGTGCTGAGGTAAACTAAAAATAAACAAGGCAGAGTTACGGTTCTTTTACACTGCACTTCTTACTCACTGCACTACTACTCAATGAGATCAATCTACATATAAAACTTGAGTGTGATATCTTCTTTACATTTGATGTTATGTCGCTGACAAAGTTCGAAGTGTAAAATAAACAAAGGGCTTTAAATCTAAACAAGAGGGCCATAATGACCCTAGATCGTTCCCCTGACCCATCAACCGAATCCAAGCAATGTCTTAGACAAGCTTCCTGGCAAAGTTGGATGAGAATCGAGTCAAAAAAGTAACCTCTAGTGTGTTAAAAAGGTTTTTCCATATTTAGGCAGTGTGACCTATTTTTCGACCAGAGACAACCCATAGGAAATCTGGATGAAAACTGCAGCCACTACAGTGTTAACAAGATTTTATATTTTAGCTCCTGTGCCCTAGTTTTTGACCAGAGATGACCCATCTTCGAACTTGACCTAGAAATCATCCAAACAACCTTCATGACAAATATCCAGAATATTTGGATCAAAACTGCAGCCACTAAAGTGTTAAGAAGCTTTTTCTAATTTAAGCTCCTGTGACCTAGTTTTTGACCTGAAATGACCCATATTCAAACTTGAACTAGAAATCATCAAAAGAACCTTTTAAACTGATTTCCAGAATATTTGCATCAAATTGCAGTCACTAGACTGTTAACAACATTTTTCTATTTTAAGCTCATATGACCTAGTTTTTGACCTGAAATGACCCATATTCAAACTTGACCTAGAAATCATCCAAAGAACCTTTTAAACTGATTTCCAGAATATTTGGATCAAATTGCAGTCACTAGACTGTTAACAACATTTTTCTTCTTTAAGCTCATGTGACCTAGTTTTTGACCGGAGATGACCCATCTTTGAATTTGATCTAGAAACCATCAAAACAACCTTCATGACAAATTTCCAGAATATTTAAATCAAAACTGCAGCCACTAGATTGTTAACAAGTTTTTTTCTATTTTTAGCTCCTGTGACCTAGTCTTGACCGGAGATGACCTTTATTCGAACTTCACCTAGAAATTTTCAAAACAACCTTTCTGACACAGAAAGATTTCCAGGAAATTTGGACCAAAAATTCAACTACTAGTGTTAACAAGCTTTTTCAATTTTTAGCTCCTGTGACCAAGTTTTTGATCGGATATGACCCTTCTTCGAACTTGGCATAGAACCTACTTGACAAATTTCTAGAATATTTTAATCAAAACTGCAACCACTAGAATGTTAACAAGATTTTTCTATTTTTAGCTCTATTTTTGACCTATTTTATGACCAGAGACAACCAATAGGAAATCTGGATCAAAACTGCAGCCACTATAGTGTTAACAAACTTTTATATTTTAGCTCCTGTGACCTAGATGTTGACCGGAGATGACCCATATTCGAACTTGACCTAGAAATCATCAAAAAACCTTCTTGACAAAATTCAAGAATGCAAGTATTTGGATCAAAACTGCAGTCACTTGAGTGTTAACAAGCTTTTCCTATTTTTAGCCCCTGTGATCTAGTTTTTGACAGGAGATGACCCATATTCAAAATTGACGTAGAAATCATCAAAAGAACCTTCCAGACTGATTCCCAGAATATTTGGATCAAAACTGCAGCCACAAGACTGTTAACAAGCCTTTTCTATTTATAGCTCCTGTGACCTAGTTTTTGACCCGAGATAACCCATCTTCAAACTTGATCTGTATTTTATTGAACCAGACATTCTGACAAAGTTTGATGATGATCCAATAAAAACTGTGACTGCTAGACTGTTAACAACCTAATTGTTGACGACAAACGACGCAGGACGACGGACAGAGCCCCATCACTATACCTCAACTTGACCACTTCGTGGTCAGGTCAGATGAGCTAAAAAGGCAAGGCATAATTACGGTTCTTTTGCAATTTTAATAAATGAGATCTATCTACCTACAATATTTGAAGTTGATAATATCTTATGTACATTCTGAGTTATGTCCTGGACAAGAAATCTGCAAAAAAACTTAGTGCCCGACCACCAGCCGAGTCTTGTATACACCCTTAAACTTTGTTTGTTGGAAATATAAATATTTTAATCAAAGGTATTAATTGTAATACATGAAATTCTTACTGAATATGTCTAATTTGAATTAAAAAAATGTATGGGAATGTGGGTTCCCCATTAAAGACCTCATGTAAAATTGGTCTTTTCTTAAAATAATATTAAGAAAAACTGCTAGTTTTTTTTTAAAGACACTATACAAATTCATCATTATTGTTACCATCTATAGAGTGTAAACATAACATACCGGTTTCTACTTTGTGTGAACTCAAATCAGGTTTTTTAAATTTACAAAGAGACTGTGTAGCAATTATCAATATTTTCTAAAATCAAATTAGAGCATAGTATTTTATACTTAACTGACTCTAGCTCAGATAACATTCTTTATAATATAAGTATGTTTCCTTGATTAGGGGCCATAACTGTTGTCCTCCTTTCCTCAAATTAATCAGGTGCTGACAATTAACTTTTCCTAGAAAGTGTCAGTTATACTCATGTGATGTGACACTTATTACAAACTGATTGATATATGGTTAGCAGGACATATTAACGTATGTTCGGTAAAAATAAGTGGGACAAAAACACACCTCTATTGCCTATAAGCAATTCTCATTTGTTTGTTTTACGAAGAATTTGCCAAGCAGATTTTAAGATATACATCAGGAAGGAATAAGAGACCAGAATTGTCATTTTAATAAAAGAAAATCTGATTCATTTTCCTGGGATAATTACAAATATGCTCACCTGCTTCCAAATTATTGAATGCTTCAGGAAAACTTCCATCCTTCGGTTGCCTATCTTTTATGCGTATAAGAGCAACTTCCATTCCAGATTCAGACTCACTTCCTTCATTGTAAATAGCCAGAACAACTTCACCAAACGCTGACATGCATTCATTTATAGGCTGATAAACCGTCTTTATTAAACTTAATTCTTTAGCATTTTTCACCCTTGCTAATTCAGCACTATCATATACAACATGTGCACTTGTTATTCCACATAATCCATGCACTGAATGGTTTATAAATCCTCCAAGAGTCCCCCCTGAGATTTTACCTCCGATCGAAACATTGGCATGTATTGCAACACCCATCTTAAGATGTTCGTGGTATTGATTTGGTCCTCCAATAAATGGTTCAAATTCTCCCTCCAAAACATCTGTTTGGAATCCATCAATTTCCTTTTCAAATGGTGTCTCATTCAGAGGTATATATCCCTTTACTGAAACATAGAGAGCTATGCAAGGTTTAATCTTAATGTCATGTTTGCCTGACGTATAACCTACTGATTTCATCAAACTTGGCAAAATCACATTTAGATTACTATGTTTTTGAAGAAGATCATCAGCATTCTTGTTTACACATTTTCTAATATTTTCCAGAACGGCATCAGAAAATTGAATGTCAGATTCCATTTCTTTAACAGCTACAATTTCTCCTTCAGAACTGTAGTCATTTTCACCCTTAATGTAGCATTCATAATTATCTTTGGATACCAAATATCTGGAATTTTTCTTAACCACTACTACAAAAACAATAGACACATAGCTACTGGAAAATACATGATCACTTTGATAGGATGGCAATACATCAATTACATTTTCTGATTTTTTTCTGATATGTTTGCTAATCATAGAGCACATTTTAGAAAGTATGTGTGAATCTACTCCAAATACACGACAAGCCTTGTGCAACTCTCTTTGAGATGGTAACATTTCTCTATCAATTAAATTTTTTGCAGCTGTCTCACTTCCTCTTGTGATGCATCTATCCCATTCAGAAGATTTCTCATTTTTGAAAGAAAAGAGGTCTGAAGTCTGGCCTGAAACAAAATTTGAACTTTAACTATAATGTATGATGTTTCATTTGTCAAACATTTTTACAATTTTCCAGAAACCAATTTACTCATTGTTTTCTATTTCTAGTTACAGTGACCTCGTCCTTGAGCACATGGGGTCCAAAGCAATCCCAACTGGGGTCAACTTATCAGCTTGCTGTATACAAAGTTTGATCACAATACTTCATTCCTATCTCTAGTATCTGTCCTGTAGTAACAGTCCCGAAAACATTTTTGTACTTATGTTAATGGTGTCTTTGACCATAACCGGAGGAGTCAAAACCCCAATACCAACCTGGGTCTTCTAATAAGCATGATTTATACCAAGTTTGATTACAATATATCATTGCTTACTCAAGTTATTGTCTGAAAACAATTTTTATTTTTTCATAGACAGTGACCTTGACCTGAGGGAGTCCAAGCAACCACACCAGTGGTCTTCTAAGTAGCTTGCTATATATTAAATTTAATTCAATGTCTCATTCCAAACACTTGTCATTGTCCTGAAACCATTTTTGATTTTTAGTAATCAGGTGACCTTGACCTTAATTCCCCAGGGTCTAATAGCAACCCCTACCTGTTTTCATATAAGCTTGCTAAATATGCAGTTTGATTGCAATATCTCATTCCCAACACTAGTTATTGTCCTGAAACCATTTTTTTATTTTTAGTAAATCAGGTGACCATGACCTTAATTCCCTAGGGTCTAATACCAACCCCAACCTGTTTTCATATAAGCTTGCTAAATATGCAGTTTGATTGCAATATCTCACTCCTAAACTCTAGTTACTGTCTGGAAACCATTTTCTATCTTTAGTTTCGGTGACCCTGACCTTGTACCAAGGGGTTACAAACGCAAAATCAGCACGCGTCTTCATATAAGGAGGCTATTACTATATCACAATATTGTCTAGAAACAATTTTCCTGTTTTAGTACCAGTAACCTTGACCTTGATCCAAAGAGGTCAAAAAGCAATCCTTTTCTGGGTCTTTAGGGTACTGTATACAAAATATCATGAAGCTGTGATGTTACGAAAATATTCTACCATTGACCATAATTGTTTAAATTTTTTCTATGTCAGTAAACAGGAAGTAAATGAGCGACAGATCTGAATTTGAATCCCACAGTATGGAACCAAGCGTTAATGCTGTATACCAAATATCAAGAGGATGTGATAAAGTAGTTGCTGAGAAAATTGTTACGAAAATTCCCTACCATTGACCATAAATGTGAATTTTTTAATTACAGAAAAAAGACTAATGCCGTTACATAAAATCTCCAATATATGCCAAAATACCGGTAATATACATGTATATCTGACTGCATTATCATTCCTAAAATTTCTATTCCATTAGAAGTGTAGGAGTAGTCTAAACAAATGTTACTAAAACAAAATGTGACTATTAATAGATCTGACCGCCATTTTGAGCAGCTGAGCGGAATGGGCCGGCGATATGCACACCTAGGGATGGCATGGATCACTTATGTGAAGTGTTATTGAAATCCCACTAGCATTTGACCAGCAATAAACTTTTCATTCATATCTCTGGTAGCCGTTTGTGCAGCGGAGTGGAACTTGCTTAAGATATGCACAACTAGGATGGTAATGATCACTACTGTGAAATATCACTGTTTCCCCTTGTGGTTTTGGAGATAAATTTGCAGACAATATTTTGCTATTTATCGCTTTGGTTGCCATTTTGTGCAGCTGACCAGAATGTGCCAGCGCTATGCACCAGTAGAATTTTTTTATTGATCACTCATGTGAAGTTTCACTGAAATCACCAAAGCAGTTTTGGCTATGAATCTTGGAAACTATTTTTCTATTTATAGCTTTGACGGCCATTTTGTGCAACTGACCAGAACGTGCAGGCGATTTGCACAACTAGGGATGGTTCTGATCACTACTGTGAAATATCACTGCAATTTCCCAGTGGTTTTTGAGATGAATCGCAGACAATATTTTGCTTTTTAAAGCTTTGGTAGCTATGTTGTGCAGCTAACCGGAATGTGTAGGCGATATGCACAAGTAGAGAATTGATACTGATCACTCCTGTGAAGTTTCACTGAATTCCCCCAAGCGATTTTGGTGATGAAGCGTGGAAAATATTTTTCTATTTATAGCGGCCTTTTTGTGCAACTGACAGGATCGTGCTGGCGATATGCACAACTAAAGATGGTACTAATCACTACTGTGAAGTTTCACTGAATTTCCCCTGGCAGTTTTGGAGATGAATAGCGGACAAGATTACCGGACATAGGGATGGAAGGACAGAGTGATTAGTATATGCTGCCCTTCGGGAGCATAAAATGTTTGAGCGGAAAACTTGTGTAGTATGCAAATGTACTTGACCCACCATTCAATCCTGTTATGTGTCATTGATATTGAATTAAAGGTATAAGAGTTGTTCTGACAAACTTTAACAAGAGGGGCATGATTGCCGTGAGGTCGCTCACCTGTATAGTGGCCCCGCAGCAGGGCCAGCTTAAACCCTAGGGCTTTTATTTGAACAATTTTGGAAGACACCCATTAGAAGATGTTTCATGTTGTTTAGTTTTTACTACACACATATAATGAAAAACAATGACCCCCCCCCCTCCGGCAGGTCCAATTTTAACCCAAGGGTTTTATTTGAACAAACTTGGTAGACACCCATAAGAAGATGTTTCATGCTAAATATCTAAGCTCTAGCTCATTGGGTTTTTTAAAAGAAGATATTTTATGTTTTAACTATACAAATATATCTAAAATCAATGACACCCTGGGCGGGGTCAATTTTGACCCCAGGGCTTTTATTTGAACAAACTTTGTAGACACTCACTAGAAGATGTTTCATGCTTAATATCTAAACTCTAGCTATTTGGGTTTTTTCATAGAAGATTTTTGAAGTTTTTGCTATACACATATAAGGAAAATCAATGACCCCCGGGGCGGGGTCAATTTTGACCCCAGGGCTTTTATTTGAACAAACTTGGTAGACACCCATTAAAACATGTTTCATGCTAAATATCTTAGCTCTAGCTCTTTGAGTTCTTTAAAAAAGATTTTTTAAGTTTTTACTATTATGCATATAGGGAAAATCAATGACCCCCTGGGGCGGGGCCAATTTTGACCCCAGGGCTTTTATTTGAACAAACTTGGTAGACACTCATTAGAAGATGTTTCATGCTAAATATCTCAGCTCTAGTTCTTTGGGTTCTTTAAAAAAGATTATTTAAATTTTTACTATATGCATATAGGGAAAATCAATGACCCCTTGGGGCGGGGCCAATTTTGACCCAAGGGCTTATATTTGAACAAACTTGGTAGACACTCACTAGAAGATGTTTCATGCCAAATATCGAAGCTCTAGCTCTTTGGGTTTTTTTAAAAGAAGGTATTTAAAGTTTTTTCTTTCGGTTGCCATGGCAACCAGAGTTCTGCATGGAATTAAATTATTTGAACAATTATTAAAGGTGACCACCAAAGGAACATTCCTGTGAAGTTTGGATGAAATTGGCTTAGTGGTTTATGAGGAGATGTCATTTAAAGTAAAAGTTTACGGACCGACAGACACCGGACAAAAAGCGATCACAAAAGCTCACCCTGTCACTTTGTGACAGGTGAGCTAAAAATAACAAGAAATGTCGAACAACACACATGCCCCTCTTTCCAGCCCTTGGCTCATACTATTGGTAATTTTGTTATAGAAACATGCTACAAACTGGTACATTTTGGGAAAGAGAAAAAAGACCAATATATGACCTGACAAGAGCCACCGCCGGGCGGGGGCAACGGTCGACTTCTTTCTTTCTCTAAAAGCAAACAAAGAAATGTTTGAACTAAATCTGAACGTTTCCTTTAAATAAAATTAATTGGTCTGAAATACGCAATTCTATAAAAAAGAAAATTCTATAAAAAGAAAAATGCAATTCTATAAATAGAAACACGCAATTCTATAAATAGAAAATTCTATAAATAGATACACGTGGGGAGTCACGTGGTGACACGTGGTGGTGTCACGCAAATGACACATGGTTGTGTCTTGTGGTGGTGTCACGTAGTGGAGTCATGTGGTGTCACATGGTGGAGTCACTTGGTGGTGTCTTGTGGAGGTGTCACGTGGTGGAGTCACCTGGTTGAGTCACGTGGTGGTGTCACTTGGTAAAGTCACGTGGTTGTGGCACGTGTAGGAGTCACGTGGTGGAGTCATGTTGTGGTGTCTTGTGGTGGTGGCACGTGGTGTCATCTGGTGCTATCACATGGTAGAGTCACGTGGTGGAGTCACGTGGTAGAGTCATGTGGTGGAGTTATGTGGTGGAGTCATGTGGTGGAATGGTGTCACGTGGTAGAGTCATGTGGTGGAGTCATGTGGTTGAGTCATGAGGTTGAGTCATGAGGTAGAGTCATGTGGTGGAGTTATGTGGTAAAGTCACGTGATGGAGTAACGTGGTGGAATGGTGTCACGTGGTAGAGTCATGTGGTGGAGTCACGTGGTTGAGTCACGAGGTAAAGTCACGTGGTGTTGTCACATTGTAGTGTCACGTGGTAAAGTCACCTGGTGAAGTCATGTGGTGGAGTCACGTGGTAGTCATTTGGTGGTGTCATGTGGTGGTGTCACATGGTAAAGTCATGTGGTGGTGTCACATGGTAAAGTCACGTGGTGGAGTCATATGGTGGTGTCACGTGGAAGAGTCACGTGGTAGTCATGTGGCGGAGTTACATGATGGAGTCACGTGGTGGAGTCATGTGGTGGTGTCACGTGGTAGAGTCATGTAGTGAAGTCATGTGATGGTGTCACGTGGTTGAGTCACGTAGTACAGTCACGTGGTGGTGTCATGTGGTAGAGTCATGTGGTGGAGTAAGGTGGTAGTCACGTGGTGAAGTCACGTGGTGGAGTCACGTGGTCATTAGAGAGCCCAAGTGTTTGATAAACAACAAGGTCTTGTCCTTAAGTATGTTCTGTTATAATATGAAGTTGATCCCTTCAATAATAGCAAAGTTACAGCCAGGTACAGCAAAAACAATGAAAAGTTCAATAATTTGACCTTCAAAGTCAAGGTCATTTATGGGTGAAGGTCAAGGTCTGTCGGGTTATTTTTAAGGGTTATCCTTGAAGATTATTATGTTCAAGTTTGAAGACAATCCATTCAAAAATAACAAAGTTACAGCCAATAACAGCATGAACAAGCAAAATTTGGACTTTTAACCTCGAAGGTCAAGGTCATTTATGGATGAAGGTCAAGGTTAGTGAGGTCTACTGAAAGGTCTTGTCCCAAGGGTTGTTGTGGCCAAGTATGAAGACAATACACCAATAAATATAAAAGTTATGATCCAGTTACAAGTTTGCGGACGGGAACAGGAACGGCAACACCGCCGCGACTATAGCAATACCTGTACTTTTTTTTCAAAAAAAAAATTTAGCTAAAAAGGAATGAAAGCTATCATTAATAAGTTATACAAGTTGGAAGGTAAAATATATAGTATCACATAAATGTAAAAACTATTCTGACATTAAAGGCTTTTGACCTAGTGACTCCAAAGTCAAAAGAGGTTATCTACTTAAGTTATGGCCAATCAATATGTGAAATATGAAGACTTTGTGATAAACAGTTTTTAAGATGAGCGGAAAACATTCTGACATTTAAGGCCCCTGTGACCTTGACCTTTGAACTTGTGACACTTAAAACAAAAGTGGTCATCTGCAAGTTATGAACAATTAGTATGTGAAACGTGAAGACTTTTAAAAGAATAGTTTTCTAGAAAATCAGTAAAAAACATTCTGATATTTAAGGCAACTGTGACCTTGACCGTGGACCTAGTGACACCATAATCAATAGGGGTCAACTTTTAATTATGGCCAATCAGTATGTGAAATATGAAGACTTTGAGATATATAGATTTTCAAGATAGTCAGTGGAAACCATGTAATCTACAGATGGACAGACCGTCATGCACAACTAGAATTGGTACTGATCGTTCTTGTAAAGTTTGGATGAAATTGCACCAGTATTTTTTGAGAAGTAGTCCACTGCCAGACAAGCTTTTGTGGCAACACACAAAAAAATCAACCTTTTTATTCAAGAGTCAGAACTCTTCCAAAAATCATTCTACCAGAAAACCGGTGCAATAAACACAAGAACTTGAGCTAAAGATCAATCCTTTAAAGGTTCATTGAAATTGAATTGTGGTTTAAGAGAAGAAATCCAGACAAACTATCAAAAAATTATTAAAGGGCAAAAACTAAGACAAAAAGCATTGAACTAGAAAATGCTGATGATATGCACAACAAGACTTGGTACTGATCATTCCTGCAAAGTTTGAATAAAATTGCACCAGTAGTTTCTGAGGAGTAGTCTGCACAAGTTTTGTGACAGACGGACAAGCATCTACTAAATACTTTGGGGTGCATAACAAGAGCTGTCGTAGGACAGCAATGCTCGACTGTTCGATAGAGTTGTCACAAGGATGTTTCATTGAGTATAAAAAGGGACATAAATATGTAAATAAGTAAATCAGAGTTGTGGGACCTGTGCCAATCATGTTAAAAATCAGAGTGAAAATGTATGTTGAGTTTCATTCTATTCCCTTCAGTAGTAAAGGGAGATACCAGCTTACAAGCCAAAAGTTCACAATAATTTTCATTGAGTATAAGAGGGGCATAAATTTGGAAATAAGTAAATCAGAGATGACCGATGACAGCATGCTCGACAATTAGAACAGTTATTAAAATAATGGCATTGGAGTAATGGAAAGGACAGGAATTGAATGCAGGTCTACCTTTTGACAGAGATATGTAAAACTTACATGTAAACATTAACCAACAGACTAAGTGAACAAGGGACCATTGGCCCCAACGCACCCATCTGAGTACTAAATGCAATTGATATACAAAAGTGAAGTTATTAGGTCTTAAATTCAATTTTCACATAGGGCTATAATTTGAACAATCTTGGTAGAGTTCCACTACACAATGCCTCATGCCAAATATCTAACCTCTAGCCTTTGCCAATTCAGAGAAGAGAATTTTAAAGTTTTTTTCTATATAACATTGACCCCCTGGTGATAGACGATATTATATACCAAATATCTAAGCTCTAAGACTTGTACCTTCAAACAAGACGATTTTTTAAGTTTTAATTATATACATATTATGAAAACCTATGATCCCCTGGGGAGGGGCCAATTTTGACCTAGGGCTATAACTTGAACAACTTTGGTAAAGGAACTATAGGTGATACTACATACCAAATATCTAAGCTCTAAGCCTTGTTCTTTTCGACAAGAATATCTGTTAAACAAGAAGACAATGATGGCCCGAAGTCACTCATCTGTTTATAGGCCCTTGCGCAGGCTAATTTTTACCCAGGGGCTTTATTTTAACGAACTTGGTAGGCACCCATTAGAAGATGTTTCATGATGAATAAGCTCTAGCTCTTTGGGTTTTTAAAAGAAGATATTTTAAGTTTTTACTATAGACATATAAGGAAAATCAGAACCCCGGGGAGGGCCAATTTAACCCTTGGACTTTTATTTGAACAAATTTGGTAGACACTCACTAGAAGATGTTTCATGTTTAATATCTAAGCTCTAGCTCTATGGGTTATTTAAACGAAGATTTTTAAAAGTTTTTACTATAGACATATAAGGAAAATCTGTTACCCCTGGGGCGGGGTCAATTTCGATCCCAGGGCTTTTATTTGAACAAACTTGATGGACACTCACGAGAAAATGTTTCATGCTTAATATCTAAGCTCTTACTCTTTGGGCTTTTTAAAGAAGATATCTGAAGTTTTTACTATATACATATAAGAAAAATCAATGACCACCCTGGGTGGGGCTAATTTTGATCCCAGGAATTTTATTTGAACCAACTTGTTGGACACTCACTAGAAGATGTTTCATGCCAAATATTTAAGCTCTAGCTCTTTCGGTATTATAAAAGAAGTTTTTTAAGTTTTTACTATATACATATAAGGAAAATTAATAACACCCTGGGGCGGGGCCAAGTTTGACCCCAGGGCCTTTATTTGAACAAACTTGGTAGACACTTATTAGACAATGTTTCATGCCAAATATTTAAGCTCTAGCTCTTTCAGTTTTTTTTTTAAAAGAAGATCTTTAAAAGAAGATCTTTTAAGGTTTTACTATATACATATAAGAAAAAGCAATGACCCCCTGTGGCGGGCCAATGTTTTATGCCAAATATTTAAGCTTTAGCTCTTTCAGTTTTTTAAAAGAAGAATTTTAAGTTTTTACTATTTACATAGACCCCCTGTGGCGGGGCCAATTTTAACCCAAGGGCTTTTATTTGAATAAACTTGATAGACACTCACTAGAAGATGTTTCGTGCCAAATATCTAAGTTATACCTCTTTGGGCTTTATAAAAGAAGATATTTAAAGCTATTTTTCTTTTGGTTGCCATGGCAACCAGAGTTCTGCATGAAATTAAATTCTTTGAACAATTTATAAAGGTAACCACCAAAGGACCATTTCTGTGACGTTTGGATGACATTGGCCTAGCTGTTGATGAGGAGATGTCGTGTAAAATAAAAGTTTACGGACGGACGACAGAGGGACGGAAAGTGATCTAAAACGATCACCATGTCACTTTGTGACAGGCAATCTAAAAAATTTTATATACATATAAGGAAAAACTTTACAAAAACTTTCACCAACGCCGACGCCGGGGCCACTGCAATAGCTCTCCATATTCTCTGAATAGTCGAGCTAAAAATAATGATCAAGGTTACAGTTTGCGGACGGCAATGGCAACAAGCCATGGCTGTAACAATACCCCTTTTTTTATTTTTTTTAAAAAAAGTCGAGCTAGAATCATATTTACCTTTAACATGAAATAAGTGCTCCTGATCTCTTAAATACTGTATAGCATCATTTCCCTTCTCTCTTCTACGTCCTTGTGATACCAATGTTAACATATCATCATTAATCTCCTCACCATCTCCTGTTATATTACAGAACCTTACATCCACATCTACAGTATGAGGAATGTGAGGAAGACTATCAACAAACTTCTGCCATGTTGTCAAACTCATTATTTCACGATCCAGCTTAATGTTCTTTAAACTCTTCATCTCTAAAGGTAACTGTATTATATTGTCAGTTAACCTACAACACTGTAACTCAAGCTCACTGAGATTGTGTAACAATGGTAATACTGTGACTAGTCTCTTTGTTATGTTGGTATGATATGATTGAGATTTATTGTTATCATCTGCATACAATTCAAGTTCTTTTAATTTGTAAGATTTTCTAATAATATCAAATATTTTCTCATAATTACTATTTTTCAAAGTTCCAAAATTAAATATTTCAATTTTTGTAGTATCAGCATCTATCACACTTACAGTATTATCCAAATAAAGGTACTGAAGTTGTTGATGTTTTGATAAATTTACATCATGCTGCTTCATACACTCACATTCAACATGAACAAGATGTATTTGTTCAAGATGACTGGTTCCCTCAAGAAAATTACAAAATGTAGTAGTATCACCATGACTCATTGTTATACCACTCATTCTTATTGCTACAAGATCGATCATACTAGGTAGGTTACTAACAACTGTTTTACACACTGGGTAATACTTGTCATTGTAATAGACATCAAGAGACAGAGATTTTAATGTTGAAGTATTTACTTTAATTGTCTCAGAAACACAATTGTTTATTTCATCAATCCTCCTTTCATTACTCTGTGTACTATCACTTTGTGTACTAAATAACCATTGAGATTCAGATTCATATCTTATTGCAATTTTTTCAAGATGATGAAACTTTGGTAAATATTTTGTAAATTTAACATTTTTTGTGTTGATGTAAACTACATTAATAGACAGAACAGAGTCAGGAACAATTTGATGCTGGTCAATACTTGAACAAACAACATCACTATGATAAATGACCAAATCGCCTATATAAAATACAGTATTACCACCTATACTACATGCTGCATTGAATTCTTCCATTGACTCAAACATAAGCTTTTGAATATCAGTAATACAATCATGATCGCTATAAATGTCACTACTTATTGTTCTCCTGTATTCCTGAACACAAGAGTCTTTCGATGCAGTATCATATATGTATTTTGAAACATGAGTTGCTAATCTAGATTCTAGACCAGATAGCATAATGATGACATTTGACTGCTCTAATATGTCATTTACTGTTGAACAATTCCGAAAAACCTCACAAATAAACTTTTTGACTAATTCAACATTTCCTGTACTATCTGATGAACACATTTTTGCATTGAAATTTATACCAATATTCACTGCAGCCAGAAATTCTTGCATTGATTTGTGAATGAAAGAGAACAATGAGCTTTTAGGTTTGGATACAGAAAAAGAAGGACATTTATCTTCTGTCAAAATTCCCAGTTTCAGACATGTTTGTCGCACATCTTGTGATATTTTTAAATGATCAAACACAGATTTGTCAAATGTTAAGGACTTATCCTTAGGATAATTGAACAATGTCTCATAAGCCAAGTGCGACACACCATATATAAGATGACTATTTAATCTACATATCTCTACATCTGTTAAATACTGAGGGAGTTCAACATTCTGAGAACTTTCCATACATTCTGTATTATTTCCTAAAGTTTTATTGATATTCCAGGTGAAATAAAGTTCTAACATACCAGTATAAATAGCACACCTTGAGGTTTTATCAAGTTTACCATCACACCATAGACAAACCAATTGCTGCAGCATAATTGGTACCTGTTTCAGGCCAACCAGAGACTGAACATTAAGCTTTTGTTCACACACATTAGGATCTAATGATTTGTTCAATGCTGTTATTATTTTCTTAATCATTTCTTCTTCATGTGTTTCATCAAACCCTTTTAATTTCAATAATTGATGAATCTCTCTATTACTTACTCTCAAACTGTGAATTTTCCAGGGCCGTGATGTAGTAACAATGGTGTATTTCTTTGTAAAGTCACGTTCCGGAAGGCCTGCCTGGAACTCATTCCTAGTCTCACTGTCAAAAGACCATTCATCTAAACCATCAAGCAAAATAATTATCTTTTCAGAATCATTTTCCAGAAGTTTACTTAAATTTTTTATCTTATCATATCGCATTTCAAGCATTTCTTGGATACTTCGGATCTTTATGTTATGTCTAAGAGAAATATAAAACATGAAATCAAATTTCTTCATTTCCTTGACTCCTTCAAACTCATCATCTTCATTGTGTCCATCACTGTGTGCCATACACCAACAGTTGATCAAATATTTACAGAAACTACTCTTACCAGACCCTGCATCTCCAACAACATAAATAAATTTCTGTGGTTCCCCGTTCTTTGTGAAAATCTCTGACATGGACTCTATTTCTTTTTCCTCAGACTCCCCTCTGTTCTTTTCTATCTTGTTTGTTATAGTGGGTCTTATATAAACATCACTGAAGTTATAATTTTCCTCATCTGGTTGTAAAGGTATTGCTGATACTTTAAGTACGTCACTGCGATAATGTTCTATCAATTGAGTACGACAACCTGAAATTTATTGAGCAGCCAATAAAATCAGCAAAACTTACAAATGATCTAAACATAACAAGATTCCCTCATGACAAGATCTTAAAAGTGAAAGAAACATTAATAGACCCAGAGTGACCTTTACCTTGAGCTGGTAAGGCAGTGGCATTGGTTCATCACATTGCCTTATTCAGGTGATCCGCGTCAAGTTTGAAGAAAATCCTTGACAAGTGTAGTATTTATAGAGAGACAAAATGTTTGATATATGACATTTGACCTTCAATGGTTAACTTGACCTACAACTGACACAGCTGTGGCATGGCTTTTCATGTTGCAGTAAACAGTTATGCCAATTTAAAGAAAATTTATACAGTTTATAGAGCGAGTACATGATTGTCTGTCTGATATTTGACCTTTGACAATCAAAGAAGCTGTGAGCCAGCACGGCAGAGGCATAGGTGACATTGACCTTGAGAAAACCAAACACAGACATTGGTTATGCATACTGCCTTGTTGAGGCAAATTTAAGGAAACTCACACAGGGGGTATATAATATATAGAGAAAAGAAAAATAAGTTTGATGTTTGGCATTTGTCCTTCAAGGGGGATATTGACCCGATGGAAACAAACAGACGGAATGACTGATCTAATGATGCCGCAAAGTGATTCCAGTATAGCACCAACCACATTATATGGTAGGATATAATCAAATGTTACATTGTAATTTCATAAATTTAATAATATTATAAATTTAATGATATTGTATGATCCGGAGTATATAATAATTATATCATTTTAATTTCTAAAATGATAAGGTAACGATGACATTCAGCTGGTTTTTATTTATATTAATGGTAATATCATACACTTGTATGTACACCATCAAAACAAATATTTACTCACCTAACTTGGTTTGCTCATACTCTGCCTGACTTTGACCTGAGGAAGTTACTGTCTTAATTTTTGCCATCTCCTGCAAAAACAAATCATCTTCTTTTCTCCAAAAATACTTTTAGTTCAAGACTAATCTATAAGTTATTATTAAGATGTTACTAGAACTGGGGCATAAGTGGCCAAGGGTTAAGGTTGTTGACTTCAAACCACTTGCCCCTCACGGTTGTGAGATCAAATCCCGAAAGACCATTTGAATTATTTCATGTGAAGAAGCTATCCAGCTAGCTTACAGAACAACCATGGTTCTACTCAGGTACCCGTTTGTGCCGGAAATAATGCACGGAAGGGCACCTGAGGTATTCCTCCACCAGTAAAGCTGGAGCGTGGCCAT